>NW_018743576.1:0-28920 GCF_001683475.1 Chenopodium quinoa | reverse complement strand
TTTGAATTATGCATTGACTTTCATTTGATTCAAAAGGTTTGTTTGAATGTGTTTGACTTTCATTTGGATCAATTAGCTTTGAAGAATGCATTTGACTTTCATTTGATTCATTAAGCTTTGTTTAATGTGTTTGATTTTCATTCTATTCAATTAGCTTTGAAGAATGCATTTGTCTTTTATTTGATTCAAAAAGCTTTGTTTGAATTTGTTTGACTTTCATTTGGATCAATTAACTTTGAATAATGCATTTTGACTTTTATTTGCTTCATTAAGCTTTGTTTGAATGTGTTTGACTTTCATTATTTTCAATTAGCTTTGAAGAATGCATTTGACTTTCATTTAGTTAAAAAACTTTTTTTGAATTTGTATGACTTTCATTTTATTCAATTAGCTTTAAAGAATGCATTTTAATTTCATTTGATTCGAAAAGTTTCGTTTGAATGTGTTTGACTTTCATCTGATTCAATTACCTTGAATTATGCATTGACTTTCATTTGATTCAAAAAGCTTTGTTTGAATGTGTTTGACTTTCATTTGATCAATTACCTTTGAAGTATGCATTTGACTTTCATTTGATTCAAAAAGCTTTGTTTGAATGTGTTTGACTTTCATTTGTTTCAATTAGCTTTGAAGAATGCATTTGACTTTCATTTGATTAGAAAAGTTTTGTTTGAATGTGATTGACTTTCATTTGATTAAATTAGGTTTGAAGAATGCATTTTACTTTCATTTGACTCAAAAAGCTTTGTTTGAATGTGTTTTTGATTTCATTCAATCTAATTAGCTTTTAAGAATGCATTTGACTTTCATTTATTTCAAAAAGTTTGTTTGAATGTGTTTGACTTTCATTAGTTTCAATTAGCTTTGAAGAATGCATTTGACTTTCATTTGGTTCAAAAAACTTTGTTTGAATGTGTTTGACTTTCATTTTATTCAATTAGCTTTAAAGAATGCATTTAATTTCATTTGATTAAAAAAGTTTTGTTTGAATGTGTTTTGACTTTCATTATATTCAATTAGCTTTGAAGAATGCATTTGACTTTCATTTTGATTTAAAACAGCTTTGTTTGAATGTATTTGACTTTCATTTGGATCAATTAGCTTTGAAGAATGCATTGGCTTTCATTTGATTCAAAAAGCTTTGTTTGAATGTGTTTGACTTTAATTCTATTCATATAGCTTTGAAGAATGATTTTGACTTTCATTTGATTCATTAAGCTTTGTTTTGAATGTGTTTGACTTTCATTCGATTCAATTAGCTTTTAAGAATGCATTTGACTTTCATTTGATTCAAAAAAGGTTTGTTTTGAATGTGTTTGACTTTCATTTGATTCAATTAGCTTTGAAGAATGCATTAGAATTTGATTTTATTCAAAAAGCTTTGTATGAATGCGTTTGACTTTCATTAGTTTCAATTAGCTTTGAAGAATGCAATTGACTTTCATTTCATTCATTAAGCTTTGTTTGATGTGTTTGACTTTCATTCGATTCAATTAGCTTTTAAGACTGCATTTGACTTTCATTTGATTCAAAAAGGTTTGTATGAATGTATTTGACTTTCATTAGTTTCAATTAGCTTTGAAGAATGCATTTGACTTTCATTTAGTTCAAAAAGCTTTGTGTGAATGTGTTTGACTTTCATTTGATTCAATTAGCTTTTGAAAATGCATTTAAATTTCGATTGATTCAAAAAGCTTTGTTTGAATGTGTTTGACTTTCATGCGATTCAATTAGCTTTTAAGAATGCAATTGACTTTCATTTGATTCGAAAAGTTTCATTTGAATATGTTGGACTTTCATTTGATTCAATTACCTTTGAAGAATTCATTTGAATTTCATTTGATTCAAAAAGCTTTGTTTGAATCTGTTTGACTTTCATTCTATTCAATTAGCTTTGAAGAATGCATTTGACTTTCATTTGATTCAAAAAGCTTTGTTAGAATTTGTTTGACTTTCATTTGGATCAATTACCTATGAAGAATGCATTTGACTTTTATTTGATTCATTAAGCTTTGTTTGAATGTGTTTGACTTTCATTCGATTTAATTAGCTTTTAAGAATGCATTTGACTTTTCATTTGATTCAAGAAGGTTTGTTTGAATGTGTTTTACTTTCATTTGATTCAATTAGCTTTGAAAAATGCATTTAAATTTCATTTGATTCAAAAAGCTTTGTCTGAATGTGTTTGACTTTCATTCGATTCAATTAGCTTTTAAGAATGCATTTGACTTTCATTTGATTCGAAAAGTTTCGTTTGAATGTGTTTGACTTTCATTTGATTCAATTACCTTTGAATTATGCATTGACTTTCATTTGATTCAAAAATCTTTGTTTGAATGTGTTTGACTTTCATTTGGATCAATTAGCTTTGAAGAATGCATTTGACTTTTATTTGATTCATTAAGCTTTGTGTGAATGTGTTTGACTTTCATTTGATTTAATTAGCTTTTAAGAATGCATTTGACTTTTATTTGATTCAAAGAAGGTTTGTTTGAATGTGTTTGACTTTCATTATTTTCAATTAGCTTTGAAGAATGCATTTGACTTTCATTTGGTTCAAAAAACTTTGTTTGAATTTGTATGACTTTCATTTTATTCAATTAGCTTTAAAGAATGCATTTTAATTTGATTTGATTCAAAAAGCTTTGTTTGAATGTGTTTGACTTTCATTATATTCAATTAGCTTTGAATAATGCATTTGACTTTCATTTGATTTAAAAAAGCATTGTTTGAATGTATTTGACTTTCATTTGGATCAATTACCTTTAAAGTATGCATTTGACTTTTCATTTGATTCAAAAAGCTTTGTTTGAATGTGTTTGACTTTCATTTGTTTCAATTAGCTTTGAAGAATGCATTTGACTTTCATTTGATTAGAAAAGTTTTGTTTGAATGTGATTGACTTTCATTTGATTAAATTAGGTTTGAAGAATGCATTTTACTTTCATTTGACTCAAAAAGCTTTGTTTGAAAGTGTTTGATTTTCATTCGATCTAATTAGCTTTTAAGAATGCATTTGACTTTCATTTATTTAAAAAAGGTTTGTTTGAATGTGTTTGACTTTCATTAGTTTCAATTAGCTTTGAAGAATGCATTTGACTTTTATTTGATTCATTAAGCTTTGTTTGAATGTGTTTGACTTTCAATCGATTCAATTAGCTTTTAAGACTGCATTTGACTTTCATTTGATTCAAAAAGGTTTGTATGAATGTATTTGACTTTCATTAGTTTCAATTAGCTTTGAAGAATGCATTTGACTTTCATTTGGTTCAAAAAGCTTTGTGTGAATGTGTTTGACTTTCATTTGATTCAATTAGCTTTCATTTGATCTAATTAGCTTTTAAGAATGCATTTGACTTTCATTTATTTCAAAAAGGTTTGTTTGAATGTGTTTGACTTTCATTTGATTCAATTAGCTTTGAAGAATGCATTAGAATTTCATTTTATTCAAAAAGCTTTGTATGAATGCGTTTGACTTTCATTAGTTTCAATTAGCTTTGAAGAATGCAATTGACTTTCATTTCATTCATTAAGCTTTGTCTGAATGTGTTTGACTTTCATTCGATTCAATTAGCTTTTAAGAATGCATTTGACTTTCATTTGATTCGAAAAGTTTCGTTTGAATGTGTTTGACTTTCATTTGATTCAATTACCTTTGAATTATGCATTGACTTTCATTTGATTCAAAAAGCTTTGTTTGAATGTGTTTGACTTTCATTTGGATCAATTAGCTTGAAGAATGCATTTGACTTTTATTTGATTCATTAAGCTTTGTGTGAATGTGTTTGACTTTCATTTGATTTAATTAGCTTTTAAGAATGCATTTGACTTTTATTTGATTCAAGAAGGTTTGTTTGAATGTGTTTGACTTTCATTATTTTCAATTAGCTTTGAAGAATGCATTTGACTCTCATTTGGTTCAAAAAACTTTGTTTGAATTTGTATGACTTTCATTTTATTCAATTAGCTTTAAAGAATGCATTTTAATTTGATTTGATTCAAAAAGCTTTGTTTGAATGTGTTTGACTTTCATTATATTCAATTAGCTTTGAATAATGCATTTGACTTTCATTTGATTTAAAAAGCATTGTTTGAATGTATTTGACTTTCATTTGGATCACTTACCTTTAAAGTATGCATTTGACTTTCATTTGATTCAAAAAGCTTTGTTTGAATGTGTTTGACTTTCATTTGTTTCAATTAGCTTTGAAGAATGCATTTGACTTTCATTTGATTAGAAAAGTTTTGTTTGAATGTGATTGACTTTCATTTGATTAAATTAGGTTTGAAGAATGCATTTTACTTTCATTTGACTCAAAAAGCTTTGTTTGAATGTGTTTGATTTTCATTCGATCTAATTAGCTTTTAAGAATGCATTTGACTTTCATTTATTTCACAAAGGTTTGTTTGAATGTGTTTGACTTTCATTAGTTTCAATTAGCTTTGAAGAATGCATTTGACTTTCATTTGGTTTCAAAAAACTTTGTTTGAATGTGTTTGACTTTCATTTTATTCAATTAGCTTTAAAGAATGCATTTTAATTTCATTTGATTTCAAAATCTTTGTTTGAATGTGTTTGACTTTCATTATATTCAATTAGCTTTGAAGAATGCATTTGACTTTCATTTGATTTAAAAAGCTTTGTTTGAATGTATTTGACTTTCATTTGGATCAATTAGCTTTGAAGAATGCATTGGCTTTCATTTGATTCAAAAAGCTTTGTTTGAATGTGTTTGACTTTAATTCTATTCATATAGCTTTGAAGAATGATTTTGACTTTCATTTGATTCATTAAGCTTTGTTTTGAATGTGTTTGACTTTCATTCGATTCAATTAGCTTTTAAGAATGCATTTGACTTTCATTTGATTCAAAAAGGTTTGTTTGAATGTGTTTGACTTTCATTTGATTCAATTAGCTTTGAAGAATGCATTAGAATTTGATTTTATTCAAAAAGCTTTGTATGAATGCGTTTGACTTTCATTAGTTTCAATTAGCTTTGAAGAATGCAATTGACTTTCATTTCATTCATTAAGCTTTGTTTGAATGTGTTTGACTTTCATTCGATTCAATTAGCTTTTAAGACTGCATTTGACTTTCATTTGATTCAAAAAGGTTTGTATGAATGTATTTGACTTTCATTAGTTTCAATTAGCTTTGAAGAATGCATTTGACTTTCATTTAGTTCAAAAAGCTTTGTGTGAATGTGTTTGACTTTCATTTGATTCAATTAGCTTTGAAAATGCATTTAAATTTCGATTGATTCAAAAAGCTTTGTTTGAATGTGTTTGACTTTCATGCGATTCAATTAGCTTTTAAGAATGCAATTGACTTTCATTTGATTCGAAAAGTTTCATTTGAATATGTTGGACTTTCATTTGATTCAATTACCTTTGAAGAATTCATTTGAATTTCATTTGATTCAAAAAGCTTTGTTTGAATCTGTTTGACTTTCATTCTATTCAATTAGCTTTGAAGAATGCATTTGACTTTCATTTGATTCAAAAAGCTTTGTTAGAATTTGTTTGACTTTCATTTGGATCAATTACCTATGAAGAATGCATTTGACTTTTATTTGATTCATTAAGCTTTGTTTGAATGTGTTTGACTTTCATTCGATTTAATTAGCTTTTAAGAATGCATTTGACTTTCATTTGATTCAAGAAGGTTTGTTTGAATGTGTTTTACTTTCATTTGATTCAATTAGCTTTGAAAAATGCATTTAAATTTCATTTGATTCAAAAAGCTTTGTCTGAATGTGTTTGACTTTCATTCGATTCAATTAGCTTTTAAGAATGCATTTGACTTTCATTTGATTCGAAAAGTTTCGTTTGAATGTGTTTGACTTTCATTTGATTCAATTACCTTTGAATTATGCATTGACTTTCATTTGATTCAAAAATCTTTGTTTGAATGTGTTTGACTTTCATTTGGATCAATTAGCTTTGAAGAATGCATTTGACTTTTATTTGATTCATTAAGCTTTGTGTGAATGTGTTTGACTTTCATTTGATTTAATTAGCTTTTAAGAATGCATTTGACTTTTATTTGATTCAAGAAGGTTTGTTTGAATGTGTTTGACTTTCATTATTTTCAATTAGCTTTGAAGAATGCATTTGACTTTCATTTGGTTCAAAAAACTTTGTTTGAATTTGTATGACTTTCATTTTATTCAATTAGCTTTAAAGAATGCATTTTAATTTGATTTGATGCAAAAAGCTTTGTTTGAATGTGTTTGACTTTCATTATATTCATTTAGCTTTGAATAATGCATTTGACTTTCATTTGATTTAAAAAGCATTGTTTGAATGTATTTGACTTTCATTTGGATCAATTACCTTTAAAGTATGCATTTGACTTTCATTTGATTCAAAAAGCTTTGTTTGAATGTGTTTGACTTTCATTTGTTTCAATTAGCTTTGAAGAATGCATTTGACTTTCATTTGATTAGAAAAGTTTTGTTTGAATGTGATTGACTTTCATTTGATTAAATTAGGTTTGAAGAATGCATTTTACTTTCATTTGACTCAAAAAGCTTTGTTTGAAAGTGTTTGATTTTCATTCGATCTAATTAGCTTTTAAGAATGCATTTGACTTTCATTTATTTAAAAAAGGTTTGTTTGAATGTGTTTGACTTTCATTAGTTTCAATTAGCTTTGAAGAATGCATTTGACTTTTATTTGATTCATTAAGCTTTGTTTGAATGTGTTTGACTTTCAATCGATTCAATTAGCTTTTAAGACTGCATTTGACTTTCATTTGATTCAAAAAGGTTTGTATGAATGTATTTGACTTTCATTAGTTTCAATTAGCTTTGAAGAATGCATTTGACTTTCATTTGGTTCAAAAAGCTTTGTGTGAATGTGTTTGACTTTCATTTGATTCAATTAGCTTTCATTTGATCTAATTAGCTTTTAAGAATGCATTTGACTTTCATTTATTTCAAAAAGGTTTGTTTGAATGTGTTTGACTTTCATTTGATTCAATTAGCTTTGAAGAATGCATTAGAATTTCATTTTATTCAAAAAGCTTTGTATGAATGCATTTGACTTTCATTTGGTTCAAAAAGCTTTGTGTGAATGTGTTTGACTTTCATTTGATTCAATTAGCTTTGAAAATGCATTTAAATTTTAATTGATTCAAAAATCTTTGTTTGAATGTGTTTGACTTTCATGCGATTCAATTAGCTTTTAAGAATGCAATTGACTTTCATTTGATTCGAAAAGTTTCATTTGAATGTGTTTTGACTTTCATTTGATTCAATTACCTTTGAAGTATGCATTTGACTTTCATTTGATTCAAAAATCTTTGTTTGAATGTGTTTGACTTTCATTTGGATCAATTAGCTTTGAAGAATTCATTTGAATTTCATTTGATTCAAAAAGCTTTGTTTGAATGTGTTTGACTTTCTTTCTATTCAATTAGCTTTGAAGAATGCATTTGACTTTCATTTGATTCAAAAAGCTTTGTTAGAATTTGTTTGACTTTCATTTGGATCAATTACCTATGAAGAATGCATTTGACTTTTATTTGATTCATTAAGCTTTGTTTGAATGTGTTTGACTTTCATTCGATTTAATTAGCTTTTAAGAATGATTTTGACTTTCATTTGATTTAAGAAGGTTTGTTTGAATGTGTTTTACTTTCATTTGATTCAATTAGCTTTGAAAAATGCATT
Organism: Chenopodium quinoa; assembly: GCF_001683475.1. NCBI lineage: Eukaryota > Viridiplantae > Streptophyta > Magnoliopsida > Caryophyllales > Amaranthaceae > Chenopodium > Chenopodium quinoa. The sequence continues at coordinate 21,244 of NW_018743576.1, read as the reverse complement.
TAAATTTCATTTGATTCAAAAAGCTTTGTCTGAATGTGTTTGACTTTTATTCGATTCAATTAGCTTTTAAGAATGCATTTGACTTTCATTTGATTCGAAAAGTTTCGTTTGAATGTGTTTGACTTTCATTTGATTCAATTACCTTTGAATTATGCATTGACTTTCATTTGATTCAAAAAGTTTTGTTTGAATGTGTTTGACTTTCATTTGGATCAATTAGCTTTGAAGAATGCATTTGACTTTTATTTGATTCATTAAGCTTTGTTTGAATGTGTTTGACTTTCATTTGATTCAATTAGCTTTGAAAATGCATTTAAATTTCAATTGATTCAAAAAGCTTTGTTTGAATGTGTTTGACTTTCATGCGATTCAATTAGCTTTTAAGAATGCAATTGACTTTCATTTGGTTCAAAAAGCTTTGTGTGAATGTGTTTGACTTTCATTTGATTCAATTACCTTTGAAGTATGCATTTTACTTTCATTTGATTCAAAAATCTTTGTTTGAATGTGTTTGACTTTCATTTGGATCAAATAGCTTTGAAGAATTCATTTGAATTTCATTTGATTCAAAAAGCTTTGTTTGAATGTGTTTGACTTTCATTCTATTCAATTAGCTTTGAAGAATGCATTTGACTTTCATTTGATTCAAAAAGCTTTGTTTGAATTTGTTTGACTTTCATTTGGATCAATTACCTATGAAGAATGCATTTGACTTTTATTTGATTCATTAAGCTTTGTTTGAATGTGTTTGACTTTCATTCGATTTAATTAGCTTTTAAGAATGCATTTGACTTTCATTTGATTCAAGAAGGTTTGTTTGAATTTGTTTTACTTTCATTTAATTCAATTAGCTTTGAAAAATGCATTTAAATTTCATTTGATTCAAAAAGCTTTGTCTGAATGTGTTTGACTTTCATTCGATTCAATTAGCTTTTAAGAATGCATTTCACTTTCATTTGATTCGAAAAGTTTCGTTTGAATGTGTTTGACTTTCATTTGATTCAATTACCTTTGAATTATGCATTGACTTTCATTTGATTCAAAAAGCTTTGTTTGAATGTGTTTGACTTTCATTTGGATCAATTAGCTTTGAAGAATGCATTTGACTTTCATTTGATTCAAAAAGCTTTGTTTGAATTTGTATGACTTTCATTTTATTCAATTAGCTTTAAAGAATGCATTTTAAATTCATTAGATTCAAAAAGCTTTGTTTGAATGTGTTTGACTTTCATTCGATTTAATTAGCTTTTAAGAATGCATTTGACTTTCATTTGATTCAAGAAGGTTTGTTTGAATGTGTTTGACTTTCATTTGATTCAATTAGCTTTGAAAAATGCATTTAAATTTCATTTGATTCAAAAAGCTTTGTTTGAATGTGTTTGACTTTCATTCGATTCAATTAGCTTTTAAGAATGCATTTGACTTTCATTTGATTCGAAAAGTTTCGTTTGAATGTGTTTGACTTTCATTTATTCAATTACCTTTGAAAAATGCATTTGACTTTTATTTGATTCAAAAAGTTTTATTTGAATGTGTTTGACTTTCATTTGGATCAATTAGCTTTGAAGAATGCATTTGACTTTCATTTGATTCAAAAAGCTTTGTTTGAATGTGTTTGACTTTCATTTGGATCAATTAGCTTTGAAGAATGCATTTGACTTTTATTTGATTCATTAAGCTTTGTGTGAATGTGTTTGACTTTCATTTGATTTAATTAGCTTTTAAGAATGCATTTGACTTTCATTTGATTCAAGAAGGTTTGTTTGAATGTGTTTGACTTTCATTATTTTCAATTAGCTTTGAAGAATGCATTTGACTTTCATTTAGTTCAAAAAACTTTGTTTGAATTTGTATGACTTTCATTTTATTCAATTAGCTTTAAAGAATGCATTTTAAATTCATTTGATTCAAAAAGCTTTGTTTGAATGTGTTTGACTTTCATTTGGATCAATTAGCTTTGAAGAATTCATTTGAATTTCATTTGATTCAAAAAGCTTTGTTTGAATGTGTTTGACTTTCATTATTTTCAATTAGCTTTAAAGAATGCATTTTAAATTCTTTTGATTCAATTAGCTTTGAAAAATGCATTTAAATTTCAATTGATTCAAAAAGCTTTGTTTGAATGTGTTTGACTTTAATTCGATTCAAATAGCTTTTAAGAATGCAATTGACTTTCATTTGATTCGAAAAATTTCGTTTGAATGTGTTTGACTTTCATTTGATTCAATTACCTTTGAAGTATGCATTTGACTTTCATTTGATTGAAAAAGCTTTGTTTGAATGTGTTTGACTTTCATTTGGATCAATTAGCTTTGAAGAATTCATTTGAATTTCATTTGATTCAAAAAGCTTTGTTTGAATGTGTTTGACTTTCATTCTATTCAATTAGCTTTGAAGAATGCATTTGACTTTCATTTGATTCAAAAAGCTTTGTTTGAATTTGTTTGACTTTCATTTGGATCAATTAGTTTTGAAGAATGCATTTGACTTTTATTTGATTCATTAAGCTTTGTTTGAATGTGTTTGACTTTCATTCGATTTAATTAGCTTTTAAGAATGCATTTGACTTTCATTTGATTCAAGAAGGTTTGTTTGAATGTGTTTGACTTTCATTTGATTCAATTAGCTTTGAAAAATGCATTTAAATTTCATTTGATTCAAAAAGCTTTGTTTGAATGTTTTTGACTTTCATTCGATTCAATTAGCTTTTAAGAATGCATTTTACTTTCATTTGATTCAAAAATTTTCGTTTGTATGTGTTTGACTTTCATTTGATTCAATTACCTTTGAAGAATGCATTTGACTTTCATTTCATTCAAAAAGTTTTGTTTGAATGTGTTTGACTTACATTTGGATCAATTAGCTTTGAAGAATGCATTTGACTTTCATTTGATTTAAAAATCTTTGTTTGAATGTGTTTGACTTTCATTTGGATCAATTGGCTTTAAAGAATGCATTTGACTTTTATTTGATTCAAAAAGCTTTGTTTGAATGTGTTTGACTTTCATTTGGATCAATTACCTATGAAGAATGCATTTGACTTTTATTTGATTCATTAAGCTTTGTTTGAATGTGTTTGACTTTCATTCGATTTAATTAGCTTTTAAGAATGCATTTGACTTTCATTTGATTCAAAAAGGTTTGTTTGAATTTGTTTTACTTTCATTTGATTCAATTAGCTTTGAAAAATGCATTTAAATTTCATTTGATTCAAAAAACTTTGTCTGAATGTGTTTGACTTTCATTTGATTCAATTACCTTTGAATTATGCATTGACTTTCATTTGATTCAAAAAGCTTTGTTTGAATGTGTTTGACTTTCATTTGGATCAATTAGCTTTGAAGAATGCATTTGACTTTCATTTGATTCAAAAAGCTTTGTTTGAATTTGTATGACTTTCATTTTATTCAATTAGCTTTAAAGAATGCATTTTAAATTCATTTGATTCAAAAAGCTTTGTTTGAATGTGTTTGACTTTCATTTGGATCAATTAGCTTTGAAGAATTCATTTGAATTTCATTTGATTCAAAAAGCTTTGTTTGAATGTGTTTGACTTTCATTATTTTCAATTAGCTTTAAAGAATGCATTTTAAATTCTTTTGATTCAATTAGCTTTGAAAAATGCATTTAAATTTCAATTGATTCAAAAAGCTTTGTTTGAATGTGTTTGACTTTAATTCGATTCAAATAGCTTTTAAGAATGCAATTGACTTTCATTTGATTCGAAAAATTTCGTTTGAATGTGTTTGACTTTCATTTGATTCAATTACCTTTGAAGTATGCATTTGACTTTCATTTGATTGAAAAAGCTTTGTTTGAATGTGTTTGACTTTCATTTGGATCAATTAGCTTTGAAGAATTCATTTGAATTTCATTTGATTCAAAAAGCTTTGTTTGAATGTGTTTGACTTTCATTCTATTCAATTAGCTTTGAAGAATGCATTTGACTTTCATTTGATTCAAAAAGCTTTGTTTGAATTTGTTTGACTTTCATTTGGATCAATTAGTTTTGAAGAATGCATTTGACTTTTATTTGATTCATTAAGCTTTGTTTGAATGTGTTTGACTTTCATTCGATTTAATTAGCTTTTAAGAATGCATTTGACTTTCATTTGATTCAAGAAGGTTTGTTTGAATGTGTTTGACTTTCATTTGATTCAATTAGCTTTGAAAAATGCATTTAAATTTCATTTGATTCAAAAAGCTTTGTTTGAATGTGTTTGACTTTCATTCGATTCAATTAGCTTTTAAGAATGCATTTTACTTTCATTTGATTCAAAAATTTTCGTTTGTATGTGTTTGACTTTCATTTGATTCAATTACCTTTGAAGAATGCATTTGACTTTCATTTCATTCAAAAAGTTTTGTTTGAATGTGTTTGACTTACATTTGGATCAATTAGCTTTGAAGAATGCATTTGACTTTCATTTGATTTAAAAATCTTTGTTTGAATGTGTTTGACTTTCATTTGGATCAATTGGCGTTAAAGAATGCATTTGACTTTTATTTGATTCAAAAAGCTTTGTTTGAATGTGTTTGACTTTCATTTGGATCAATTACCTATGAAGAATGCATTTGACTTTTATTTGATTCATTAAGCTTTGTTTGAATGTGTTTGACTTTCATTCGATTTAATTAGCTTTTAAGAATGCATTTGACTTTCATTTGATTCAAAAAGGTTTGTTTGAATTTGTTTTACTTTCATTTGATTCAATTAGCTTTGAAAAATGCATTTAAATTTCATTTGATTCAAAAAACTTTGTTTGAATGTGTTTGACTTTCATTTGATTCAATTACCTTTGAATTATGCATTGACTTTCATTTGATTCAAAAAGCTTTGTTTGAATGTGTTTGACTTTCATTTGGATCAATTAGCTTTGAAGAATGCATTTGACTTTCATTTGATTCAAAAAGCTTTGTTTGAATTTGTATGACTTTCATTTTATTCAATTAGCTTTAAAGAATGCATTTTAAATTCATTAGATTCAAAAAGCTTTGTTTGAATGTGTTTGACTTTCATTCGATTTAATTAGCTTTTAAGAATGCATTTGACTTTCATTTGATTCAAGAAGGTTTGTTTGAATGTGTTTGACTTTCATTTGATTCAATTAGCTTTGAAAAATGCATTTAAATTTCATTTGATTCAAAAAGCTTTGTTTGAATGTGTTTGACTTTCATTCGATTCAATTAGCTTTTAAGAATGCATTTGACTTTCATTTGATTCGAAAAGTTTCGTTTGAATGTGTTTGACTTTCATTTGATTCAATTACCTTTGAAAAATGCATTTGACTTTCATTTGATTCAAAAAGTTTTATTTGAATGTGTTTGACTTTCATTTGGATCAATTAGCTTTGAAGAATGCATTTGACTTTCATTTGATTCAAAAAGCTTTGTTTGAATGTGTTTGACTTTCATTTGGATCAATTAGCTTTGAAGAATGCATTTGACTTTTATTTGATTCATTAAGCTTTGTGTGAATGTGTTTGACTTTCATTTGATTTAATTAGCTTTTAAGAATGCATTTGACTTTCATTTGATTCAAGAAGGTTTGTTTGAATGTGTTTGACTTTCATTATTTTCAATTAGCTTTGAAGAATGCATTTGACTTTCATTTAGTTCAAAAAACTTTGTTTGAATTTGTATGACTTTCATTTTATTCAATTAGCTTTAAAGAATGCATTTTAAATTCATTTGATTCAAAAAGCTTTGTTTGAATGTGTTTGACTTTCATTATTTTCAATTAGCTTTAAAGAATGCATTTTAAATTCATTTGATTCAATTAGCTTTGAAAAATGCATTTAAATTTCAATTGATTCAAAAAGCTTTGTTTGAATGTGTTTGACTTTCATTCGATTCAATTAGCTTTTAAGAATGCAATTGACTTTCATTTGATTCGAAAAATTTCGTTTGAATGTGTTTGACTTTCATTTGATTCAATTACCTTTGAAGTATGCATTTGACTTTCATTTGATTGAAAAAGCTTTGTTTGAATGTGTTTGACTTTCATTTGGATCAATTAGCTTTGAAGAATTCATTTTAATTTCATTTGATTCAAAAAGCTATGTTTGAATGTGTTTGACTTTCATTCTATTCAATTAGCTTTGAAGAATGCATTTGACTTTTATTTGATTCAAAAAGCTTTGTTTGAATTTGTTTGACTTTCATTTGGATCAATTAGTTTTGAAGAATGCATTTGACTTTTATTTGATTCATTAAGCTTTGTTTGAATGTGTTTGACTTTCATTCGATTTAATTAGCTTTAAAGAATGCATTTGACTTTCATTTGTCAAGAAGGTTTGTTTGAATGTGTTTGACTTTCATTTGATTCAATTAGCTTTGAAAAATGCATTTAAATTTCATTTGATTCAAAAAGCTTTGTTTGAATGTGTTTGACTTTCATTCGATTTATTTAGCTTTTAAGAATGCATTTTACTTTCATTTGATTCGAAAAGTTTCGTTTGTATGTGTTTGACTTTCATTTGATTCAATTACCTTTGAAGAATGCATTTGACTTTCATTTCATTCAAAAAGTTTTGTTTGAATGTGTTTGACTTTCATTTGGATCAATTAGCTTTGAAGAATGCATTTGACTTTCATTTGATTTAAAAATCTTTGTTTGAATTTGTTTGACTTTCATTTGGATCAATTGGCTTTAAAGAATGCATTTGACTTTTATTTGATTCAAAAAGCTTTGTTTGAATGTGTTTGACTTTAATTCTATTCATATAGCTTTGAAGAATGATTTTTACTTTCATTTGATTCATTAAGGTTTGTTTGAATGTGTTTGACTTTCATTATTTTCAATTAGCTTTGGAGAATGCATTTGACTTTCATTTAGTTCAAAAAACTTTGTTTGAATTTGTATGACTTTCATTTTATTCAATTAGCTTTAAAGAATGCATTTTAAATTCATTTGATTCAAAAAGCTTTGTTTGAATGTGTTTGACTTTCATTATTTTCAATTAGCTTTAAAGAATGCATTTTAAATTCATTTGATTCAATTAGCTTTGAAAAATGCATTTAAATTTCAATTGATTCAAAAAGCTTTGTTTGAATGTGTTTGACTTTCATTCGATTCAATTAGCTTTTAAGAATGCAATTGACTTTCATTTGATTCGAAAAATTTCGTTTGAATGTGTTTGATTTTCATTTGATTCAATTACCTTTGAAGTATGCATTTGACTTTCATTTGATTGAAAAAGCTTTGTTTGAATGTGTTTGACTTTCATTTGGATCAATTAGCTTTGAAGAATTCATTTTAATTTCATTTGATTCAAAAAGCTTTGTTTGAATGTGTTTGACTTTCATTCTATTCAATTAGCTTTGAAGAATGCATTTGACTTTCATTTGATTCAAAAAGCTTTGTTTGAATTTGTTTGACTTTCATTTGGATCAATTAGTTTTGAAGAATGCATTTGACTTTTATTTGATTCATTAAGCTTTGTTTGAATGTGTTTGACTTTCATTCGATTTAATTAGCTTTTAAGAATGCATTTGACTTTCATTTGATTCAAGAAGGTTTGTTTGAATGTGTTTGACTTTCATTTGATTCAATTAGCTTTGAAAAATGCATTTAAATTTCAATTGATTCAAAAAGCTTTGTTTGAATGTGTTTGACTTTCATGCGATTCAATTAGCTTTTAAGAATGCAATTGACTTTCATTTGATTCGAAAAGTTTCATTTGAATGTGTTTGACTTTCATTTTGATTCAATTACCTTTGAAGTATGCATTTTACTTTCATTTGATTCAAAAATCTTTATTTGAATGTGTTTGACTTTTATTTGGATCAAATAGCTTTGAAGAATTCATTTGAATTTCATTTGATTCAAAAAGCTTTGTTTGAATGTGTTTGACTTTCATTCTATTCAATTAGCTTTGAAGAATGCATTTGACTTTCATTTGTTTCAAAAAGCTTTGTTTGAATTTGTTTGACTTTCATTTGGATCAACTACCTATGAAGAATGCATTTGACTTTTATTTGATTCATTAAGCTTTGTTTGAATGTGTTTGACTTTCATTCGATTTAATTAGCTTTTAAGAATGCATTTGACTTTCATTTGATTCAAGAAGGTTTGTTTGAATTTGTTTTACTTTCATTTGATTCAATTAGCTTTGAAAAATGCATTTAAATTTCATTTGATTCAAAAAGCTTTGTCTGAATGTGTTTGACTTTCATTCGATTCAATTAGCTTTTAAGAATGCATTTGACTTTCATTTGATTCGAAAAGTTTCGTTTGAATGTGTTTGACTTTCATTTGATTCAATTACCTTTGAATTATGCATTGACATTCATTTGATTCAAAAAGCTTTGTTTGATTGTGTTTGACTTTCATTTGGATCAATTAGCTTTGAAGAATGCATTTGACTTTCATTTGATTCAAAAAGCTTTGTTTGAATTTGTATGACTTTCATTTTATTCAATTAGCTTTAAAGAATGCATTTTAAATTCATTAGATTCAAAAAGCTTTGTTTGAATGTGTTTGACTTTCATTCGATTTAATTAGCTTTTAAGAATGCATTTGACTTTCATTTGATTCAAGAAGGTTTGTTTGAATGTGTTTGACTTTCATTTGATTCAATTAGCTTTGAAAAATGCATTTAAATTTCATTTGATTCAAAAAGCTTTGTTTGAATGTGTTTGACTTTAATTCGATTCAATTAGCTTTTAAGAATGCATTTGACTTTCATTTGATTCGAAAAGTTTCGTTTGAATGTGTTTGACTTTCATTTGATTCAATTACCTTTGAAAAATGCATTTGACTTTCATTTGATTCAAAAAGTTTTATTTGAATGTGTTTGACTTTCATTTGGATCAATTAGCTTTGAAGAATGCATTTGACTTTCATTTGATTCAAAAAGCTTTGTTTGAATGTGTTTGACTTTCATTTGGATCAATTAGCTTTGAAGAATGCATTTGACTTTTATTTGATTCATTAAGCTTTGTGTGAATGTGTTTGACTTTCATTTGATTTAATTAGCTTTTAAGAATGCATTTGACTTTCATTTGATTCAAGAAGGTTTGTTTGAATGTGTTTGACTTTCATTATTTTCAATTAGCTTTGAAGAATGCATTTGACTTTCATTTAGTTCAAAAAACTTTGTTTGAATTTGTATGACTTTCATTTTATTCAATTAGCTTTAAAGAATGCATTTTAAATTCATTTGATTCAAAAAGCTTTGTTTGAATGTGTTTGACTTTCATTATTTTCAATTAGCTTTAAAGAATGCATTTTAAATTCATTTGATTCAATTAGCTTTGAAAAATGCATTTAAATTTCAATTAATTCAAAAAGCTTTGTTTGAATGTGTTTGACTTTCATTCGATTCAATTAGCTTTTAAGAATGCAATTGACTTTCATTTGATTCGAAAAATTTCGTTTGAATGTGTTTGACTTTCATTTAATTCAATTACCTTTGAAGTATGCATTTGACTTTCATTTGATTGAAAAAGCTTTGTTTGAATGTGTTTGACTTTCATTTGGATCAATTAGCTTTGAAGAATTCATTTGAATTTCATTTGATTCAAAAAGCTTTGTTTGAATGTGTTTGACTCTCATTCTATTCAATTAGCTTTGAAGAATGCATTTGACTTTCATTTGATTCAAAAAGCTTTGTTTGAATTTGTTTGACTTTCATTTGGATCAATTAGTTTTGAAGAATGCATTTGACTTTTATTTGATTCATTAAGCTTTGTTTGAATGTGTTTGACTTTCATTCGATTTAATTAGCTTTTAAGAATGCATTTGACTTTCATTTGATTCAAGAAGGTTTGTTTGAATGTGTTTGACTTTCATTTGATTCAATTAGCTTTGAAAAATGCATTTAAATTTCATTTGATTCAAAAAGCTTTGTTTGAATGTGTTAGACTTTCATTCGATTCAATTAGCTTTTAAGAATGCATTTTACTTTCATTTGATTCGAAAAGTTTCGTTTGTATGTGTTTTACTTTCATTTGATTCAATTACCTTTGAAGAATGCATTTGACTTTCATTTCTTTCAAAAAGTTTTGTTTGAATGTGTTTGACTTTCATTTGGATCAATTAGCTTTGAAGAATGCATTTGACTTTCATTTGATTTAAAAATCTTTGTTTGAATGTGTTTGACTTTCATTTGGATCAATTGGCTTTAAAGAATGCATTTAACTTTTATTTGATTCAAAAAGCTTTGTTTGAATGTGTTTGACTTTAATTCTATTCATATAGCTTTGAAGAATGATTTTTACTTTCATTTGATTCATTAAGGTTTGTTTGAATGTGTTTGACTTTCATTATTTTCAATTAGCTTTGAAGAATGCATTTGACTTTCATTTAGTTCAAAAAACTTTGTTTGAATTTGTATGACTTTCATTTTATTCAATTAGCTTTAAAGAATGCATTTTAAATTCATTTGATTCAAAAAGCTTTGTTTGAATGTGTTTGACTTTCATTATTTTCAATTAGCTTTAAAGAATGCATTTTAAATTCATTTGATTCAATTAGCTTTGAAAAATGCATTTAAATTTCAATTGATTCAAAAAGCTTTGTTTGAATGTGTTTGACTTTCATTCGATTCAATTAGCTTTTAAGAATGCAATTGAATTTCATTTGATTCGAAAAATTTCGTTTGAATGTGTTTGACTTTCATTTGATTCAATTACCTTTGAAGTATGGATTTGACTTTCATTTGATTGAAAAAGCTTTGTTTGAATGTGTTTGACTTTCATTTGGATCAATTAGCTTTGAAGAATTCATTTAAATTTCATTTGATTCAAAAAGCTTTGTTTGAATGTGTTTGACTTTCATTCTATTCAATTAGCTTTGAAGAATGCATTTGACTTTCATTTGATTCAAAAAGCTTTGTTTGAATTTGTTTGACTTTCATTTGGATCAATTAGTTTTGAAGAATGCATTTTACTTTTATTTGATTCATTAAGCTTTGTTTGAATGTGTTTGACTTTCATTCGATTTAATTAGCTTTTAAGAATGCAATTGACTTTCATTTGATTCAAGAAGGTTTGTTTGAATGTGTTTGACTTTCATTTGATTCAATTAGCTTTGAAAAATGCATTTAAATTTCATTTGATTCAAAAAGCTTTGTTTGAATGTGTTTGACTTTCATTCGATTCAATTAGCTTTTAAGAATGCATTTTACTTTCATTTGATTCGAAAAGTTTCGTTTGTATGTGTTTGACTTTCATTTGATTCAATTACCTTTGAAGAATGCATTTGACTTTCATTTGATTCATTAAGCTTTGTTTGAATGTGTTTGACTTTCATTTGGATCAATTAGCTTTGAAGAATGCATTTGACTTTCATTTGATTTAAAAATCTTTGTTTGAATGTGTTTGACTTTCATTTGGATCAATTGGCCTTAAAGAATGCATTTGACTTTTATTTGATTCAAAAAGCTTTGTTTGAATGTGTTTGACTTTCATTTGGATCAATTACCTATGAAGAATGCATTTGACTTTTATTTGATTCATTAAGCTTTGTTTGAATGTGTTTGACTTTCATTCGATTTAATTAGCTTTTAAGAATGCATTTGACTTTCATTTGATTCAAAAAGGTTTGTTTGAATTTGTTTTACTTTCATTTGATTCAATTAGCTTTGAAAAATGCATTTAAATTTCATTTGATTCAAAAAACATTGTCTGAATGTGTTTGACTTTCATTCGATTCAATTAGCTTTTAAGAATGCATTTGACTTTCATTTGATTCAAGAAGGTTTGTTTGAATGTGTTTGACTTTCATTATTTTCAATTAGCTTTGAAGTATGCATTTGACTTTCATTTGATTCAAAAAGCTTTGTTTGAATGTGTTTGACTTTCATTTGTTTCAATTAGCTTTGAAGAATGCATTTGACTTTCATTTGGTTCAAAAAGCTTTGTGTGAATGTGTTTGACTTTCATTTGATTCAATTAGCTTTGAAAAATGCATTTAAATTTCAATTGATTCAAAAAGCTTTGTTTGAATGTGTTTGACTTTCATTCGATTCAATTAGCTTTAAAGAATGCATTTGACTTTCATTTGATTCGAAAAGTTTCGTTTGAATGTGTTTGACTTTCATTTGATTCAATTACCTTTGAATTATGCATTGACTTTCATTTGATTGAAAAAGCTTTGTTTGAATGTGTTTGACTTTCATTTGGATCAATTAGCTTTGAAGAATGCATTTGACTTTCATTTGATTCATTAAGCTTTGTTTAAATGTGTTTGACTTTCATTCTATTCAATTAGCTTTGAAGAATGCATTTGTCTTTTATTTGATTCAAAAAGCTTTGTTTGAATTTGTTTGACTTTCATTTGGATCAATTAGCTTAGAATAATGCATTTGACTTTTATTTGCTTCATTAAGCTTTGTTTGAATGTGTTTGACTTTCATTCGATTTAATTAGCTTTTAAGAATGCATTTGACTTTCATTTGATTCAAGAAGGTTTGTTTGAATGTGTTTGACTTTCATTATTTTCAATTAGCTTTGAAGAATGCATTTGACTTTCATTTGGTTAAAAAAACTTTGTTTGAATTTGTATGACTTTCATTTTATTCAATTAGCTTTAAAGAATGCATTTTAATTTCAATTAATTCAAAAAGCTTTGTTTGAATGTGTTTGACTTTAATTATATTCAATTAGCTTTGAATAATGCATTTGACTTTCATTTGATTTAAAAAGCATTGTTTGAATGTATTTGACTTTCATTTTGATTAATTACCTTTGAAGTATGCATTTGACTTTCATTTGATTCAAAAAGCTTTGTTTGAATGTGTTTGACTTTCATTTGTTTCAATTAGCTTTGAAGAATGCATTTGACTTTCATTTGATTAGAAAAGTTTTGCTTGAATGTGATTGACTTTCATTTGATTAAATTAGGTTTGAAGAATGCATTTTCCTTTCATTTTACTCAAAAAGCTTTGTTTGAATGTGTTTGATTTTCATTCGATCTAATTAGCTTTTAAGAATGCATTTGACTTTCATTTATTTCAAAAATGTTTGTTTGAATGTGTTTGACTTTCATTAGTTTTCAATTAGCTTTGAAGAATGCATTTGACTTTCATTTGGTTCAAAAAACTTTGTTTGAATGTGTTTGACTTTCATTTTATTCAATTAGCTTTAAAGAATGCATTTTAATTTCATTTGATTCCAAAATCTTTGTTTGAATGTGTTTGACTTTCATTATATTCAATTAGCTTTGAAGAATGCATTTGACTTTCATTTGATTTAAAAAGCTTTGTTTGAATGTATTTGACTTTCATTTGGATCAATTAGCTTTGAAGAATGCATTGACTTTCATTTGATTCAAAAAAGCTTTGTTTGAATGTGTTTGACTTTCATTATATTCAATTAGCTTTGAATAATGCATTTAACTTTCATTTGATTTAAAAAGCATTGTTTGAATGTATTTGACTTTCATTTTGATCAATTACCTTTGAAGTATGCATTTGACTTTCATTTGATTCAAAAAGCTTTGTTTGAATGTGTTTTGACTTTAATTCTATTCATATAGCTTTGAAGAATGATTTTGACTTTCATTTGATTCATTAAGCTTTGTTTTGAATGTGTTTGACTTTCATTCGATTCAATTAGCTTTTAAGAATGCATTTGACTTTCATTTGATTCAAAAAGGTTTGTTTGAATGTGTTTGACTTTCATTTGATTCAATTAGCTTTGAAGAATGCATTAGAATTTCATTTTATTCAAAAGGCTTTGTATGAATGGGTTTGACTTTCATTAGTTTCAATTAGCTTTGAAGAATGCAATTGACTTTCATTTGATTCATTAAGCTTTGTTTGAATGTGTTTGAATTTCATTCGATTCAATTAGCTTTTAAGACTGCATTTGACTTTCATTTGATTCAAAAAGGTTTGTATGAATGTATTTGACTTTCATTAGTTTCAATTAGCTTTGAAGAATGCATTTGACTTTCATTTGGTTCAAAAAGCTTTGTGTGAATGTGTTTGACTTTCATTTGATTCAATTAGCTTTGAAAATGCATTTAAATTTCAATTGATTCAAAAAGCTTTGTTTGAATGTGTTTGACTTTCATGCGATTCAATAAGCTTTTAAGAATGCAATTGACTTTCATTTGATTCGAAAAGTTTCATTTGAATGTGTTTGACTTTCATTTGATTCAATTACCTTTGAAGTATGCATTTTACTTTCATTTGATTCAAAAATCTTTGTTTGAATGTGTTTGACTTTCATTTGGATCAATTAGCTTTGAAGAATTCATTTGAATTTCATTTGATTCAAAAAGCTTTGTTTGAATGTGTTTGACTTTCATTCTATTCAATTAGCTTTGAAGAATGCATTTGACTTTCATTTGATTCAAAAAGCTTTGTTTGAATTTGTTTGACTTTCATTTGGATCAATTACCTATGAAGAATGCATTTGACTTTTATTTGATTCATTAAGCTTTGTTTGAATGTGTTTGACTTTCATTCGATTTAATTAGCTTTTAAGAATGCATTTGACTTTCATTTGATTCAAGAAGGTTTGTTTGAATGTGTTTACTTTCATTTGATTCAATTAGCTTTGAAAAATGCATTTAAATTTCATTTGATTCAAAAAGCTTTGTCTGAATGTGTTTGACTTTCATTCGATTCAATTAGCTTTTAAGAATGCATTTGACTTGCATTTGATTCGAAAAGTTTCGTTTGAATGTGTTTGACTTTCATTTGATTCAATTACCTTTGAATTATGCATTGACTTTCATTTGATTCAAAAAGCTTTGTTTGAATGTGTTTTAACTTTCATTTGGATCAATTAGCTTTGAAGAATGCATTTGACTTTCATTTGATTCAAAAAGCTTTGTTTGAATTTGTATGACTTTCATTTTATTCAATTAGCTTTAAAGAATGCATTTTAAATTCATTAGATTCAAAAAGCTTTGTTTGAATGTGTTTGACTTTCATTCGATTTAATTAGCTTTTAAGAATGCATTTGACTTTCATTTGATTCAAGAAGGTTTGTTTGAATTTGTTTGACTTTCATTTGATTCAATTAGCTTTGAAGAATGCATTTGACTTTCATTTAGTTCAAAAAACTTTGTTTGAATTTGTATGACTTTCATTTTATTTAATTAGCTTTAAAGAATGCATTTTAAATTCATTTGATTCAAAAAGCTTTGTTTGAATGTGTTTGACTTTCATTATTTTCAATTAGCTTTAAAGAATGCATTTTAAATTCATTTGATTCAATTAGCTTTGAAAAATGCATTTAAATTTCAATTGATTCAAAAAGCTTTGTTTGAATGTGTTTGACTTTCATTCGATTCAATTAGCTTTTAAGAATGCAATTGACTTTCATTTGATTCGAAAAATTTTCGTTTGAATGTGTTTGACTTTCATTTGATTCAATTACCTTTGAAGTATGCATTTGACTTTCATTTGATTGAAAAAGCTTTGTTTGAATGTGTTTGACTTTCATTTGGATCAATTAGCTTTGAAGAATTCATTTGAATTTCATTTGATTCAAAAAGCTTTGTTTGAATGTGTTTAACTTTCATTCTATTCAATTAGCTTTTGAAGAATGCATTTGACTTTTATTTGGATCAATTACCTATGAAGAATGCATTTGACTTTTATTTGATTCATTAAGCTTTGTTTGAATGTGTTTGAATTTCATTCGATTTTATTAGCTTTTAAGAATGCATTTGACTTTCATTTGATTCAAGAAGGTTTGTTTGAATGTGTTTGACTTTCGTTTGATTCAATTAGCTTTGAAAAATGCATTTAAAATTTCATTTGATTCAAAAAGCTTCGTTTGAATGTGTTTGACTTTCATTCGATTCAATTAGCTTTTAAAAATGCATTTTACCTTCATTTGATTCGAAAAGTTTCGTTTGTATGTGTTTGACTTTCATTTGATTCAATTACCTTTGAAGAATGCATTTGACTTTCATTTCATTCAAAAAGTTTTGTTTGAATGTGTTTGACTTTCATTTGGATCAATTAGCTTTGAAGAATGCATTTGACTTTCATTTGATTAAAAAATCTTTGTTTGAATGTGTTTGACTTTCATTTGGATCAATTAGCTTTAAAGAATGCATTTGACTTTTATTTGATTCATTAAGCTTTGTTTAAATGTGTTTGACTTTCATTCGATTTAATTAGCTTTTAAGAATGCATTTGACTTTCATTTGATTCAAGAAGGTTTGTTTGAATGTGTTTGACTTTCATTTGATTCAATTAGCTTTGAAAAATGCATTTAAATTTCATTTGATTCAAAAATCTTTGTTTGAATGTGTTTGACTTTCATTTGATTCAAGTACCTTTGAAGAATGCATTTGTTTTCATTTGATTCAAAAAGTTTTAATTGAATGTGTTTTGACTTTCATTTTGATCAATTAGCTTTGAAGAATGCATTTGACTTTCATTTCATTCAAAAAGCTTTGTTTGAATGTGTTTGACTTTCATTTGATCAATTAGCTTTGAAGAATGCATTTGACTTTTATTTGAGTCATTAAGCTTTGTGTGAATGTGTTTGACTTTCATTTGATTTAATTAGCTTTAAGAATGCATTTGACTTTCATTTGATTCAAGAAGGTTTGTTTGAATGTGTTTGACTTTCATTATTTTCAGTTAGCTTTGAAGAATGAATTTGACTTTCATTTAGTTCAAAAAACTTTGTTTGAATTTGTATGACTTTCATTTTATTCAATTAGCTTTAAAGAATGCATTTTAAATTCATTTGATTCAAAAAGCTTTGTTTGAATGTGTTTGACTTTCATTATATTCAATTAGCTTTGAATAATGCATTTGACTTTCATTTGATTTAAAAAGCATTGTTTGAATGTGTTTGACTTTCATTTGATTCGAGTACCTTTGAAGAATGCATTTGACTTTCATTTGATTCAAAAAGTTTTAATTGAATGTGTTTGACTTTCATTTTGATCAATTAGCTTTGAAGAATGCATTTGACTTTCATTTGATTCAAAAAGCTTTGTTTGAATGTGTTAGACTTTCATTTGGATCAATTAGCTTTGAAGAATGCATTTGACTTTTTACTTGATTCATTAAGCTTTGTGTGAATGTGTTGGACTTTCATTTGATTTAATTAGCTTTTAAGAATGCATTTGACTTTTCATTTGATTCAAGAAGGTTTGTTTGAATGTGTTTGACTTTCATTATTTTCAGTTAGCTTTGAAGAATGAATTTGACTTTCATTTAGTTCAAAAAACTTTGTTTTGAATTTGTATGACTTTCATTTTATTCAATTAGCTTTAAAGAATGCATTTTAAATTCATTTTGATTCAAAAAGCTTTGTTTGAATGTGTTTGACTTTCATTATATTCAATTAGCTTTGAATAATGCATTTGACTTTCATTTGATTTAAAAAGCATTGTTTGAATGTGTTTGACTTTCATTTGATTCAATTACCTTTGAAGAATGCATTTGACTTTCATTTGATTCAAAAAGTTTTATTTGAATGTGTTTTGACTTTCATTTGCATCAATTAGCTTTGAAGAATGCATTTGACTTTCATTTGATTCAAAAAGCTTTGTTTGAATGTGTTTGACTTTCATTTGGATCAATTAGCTTTGAAGAATGCATTTGACTTTTATTTGATTCATTAAGCTTTGTGTGAATGTGTTTGACTATCATTTGATTTAATAAGCTTTTAAGAATGCATTTGACTTTCATTTAGTTCAAAAAATTTGTTTGAATTGTTGACTTTCATTTTATTCAATTAGCTTTAAAGAATGCATTTTAAATTCATTTGATTCAAAACGCTTTGTTTGAATGTGTTTGACTTTCATTCGATTTAATTAGCTTTTAAGAATGCATTTGACTTTCATTTGATTCAAGAAGGTTTGTTTGAATGTGTTTGACTTTCATTTGATTCAATTAGCTTTGAAAAATGCATTTAAATTTCATTTGATTCAAAAATCTTTGTTTGAATGTGTTTGACTTTTATTCGATTCAATTAGCTTTTTAAGAATGCATTTGACTTTCATTTGATTCGAAAAGTTTTGTTTGAATGTTTGACTTTCATTTGATTCAATTACCTTTGAAGAATGCATTTGACTTTCATTTGATTCAAAAAGTTTTTATTTGAATGTGTTTGACTTTCATTTTGATCAATTAGCTTTGAAGAATGCATTTGACTTTCATTTGATTCAAAAAGCTTTGTTTGAATGTGTTTGACTTTCATTTGGATCAATTAGCTTTGAAGAATGCATTTGACTTTTATTTGAGTCATTAAGCTTTGTGTGAATGTGTTTGACTTTCATTTGATTTAATTAGCTTTTAAGAATGCATTTGTTTTTCATTTGATTCAAGAAGGTTTGTTTGAATGTGTTTGACTTTCATTATTTTCAGTTAGCTTTGAAGAATGAATTTGACTTTCATTTAGTTCAAAAACTTTGTTTGAATTTGTATGACTTTCATTTTATTCAATTAGCTTTAAAGAATGCATTTTAATTCATTTGATTCAAAAAGCTTTGTTTGAATGTGTTTGACTTTCATTTTATTCAATTAGCTTTGAATAATGCATTTGACTTTCATTTGATTTAAAAGGCATTGTTTGAATGTTGACTTTCATTTGATTCAAGTACCTTTGAAGAATGCATTTGACTTTCATTTGATTCAAAAAGTTTTAATTGAATGTGTTTGACTTTCATTTTGATCAATTAGCTTTGAAGAATGCATTTGACTTTCATTTGATTCAAAAAGCTTTGTTTGAATGTGTTTGACTTTCATTTGGATCAATTAGCTTTGAAGAATGCATTTGACTTTTACTTGATTCATTAAGCTTTGTGTGAATGTGTTTGACTTTCATTTGATTTAATTAGCTTTTAAGAATGCATTTGACTTTCATTTGATTCAAGAAGGTTTGTTTGAATGTGTTTGACTTTCATTATTTTCAGTAAGCTTTGAAGAATGAATTTGACTTTCATTTAGTTCAAAAAACTTTGTTTGAATTTGTATGACTTTCATTTTATTCAATTAGCTTTAAAGAATGCATTTTAAATTCATTTGATTCAAAAAGCTTTGTTTGAATGTGTTTGACTTTCATTATATTCAATTAGCTTTGAATAATGCATTTGACTTTCATTTGATTTAAAAAGCATTGTTTGAATGTGTTTGACTTTCATTTGATTCAATTACCTTTGAAGAATGCATTTGACTTTCATTTGATTCAAAAAGTTTTATTTGAATGTGTTTGACTTTCATTTGCATCAATTAGCTTTGAAGAATGCATTTGACTTTCATTTGATTCAAAAAGCTTTGTTTGAATGTGTTTGACTTTCATTTGGATCAATTAGCTTTGAAGAATGCATTTGACTTTTATTTGATTCATTAAGCTTTGTGTGAATGTATTTGACTATCATTTGATTTAATTAAGCTTTTAAGAATGCATTTGACTTTCATTTAGTTCAAAAAACTTTGTTTGAATTTGTATGACTTTCATTTTATTCAATTAGCTTTAAAGAATGCATTTTAAATTCATTTGATTCAAAACGCTTTGTTTGAATGTGTTTGACTTTCATTCGATTTAATTAGCTTTTAAGAATGCATTTGACTTTCATTTGATTCAAGAAGGTTTGTTTGAATGTGTTTGACTTTTTTTGATTCAATTAGCTTTGAAAAATGCATTTAAATTTCATTTGATTCAAAAATCTTTGTTTGAATGTGTTTGACTTTCATTCGATTCAATTAGCTTTTAAGAATGCATTTGACTTTCTCGAAAATTTTGTTTGAATGTGTTTGACTTTCATTTGATTCAATTACCTTTGAAGAATGCATTTGACTTTCATTTGATTCAAAAAGTTTTATTTGAATGTGTTTGACTTTCATTTTGATCAATTAGCTTTGAAGAATGCATTTGACTTTCATTTGATTCAAAAAGCTTTGTTTGAATGTGTTTGACTTTCATTTGGATCAATTAGCTTTGAAGAACGCATTTGACTTTTATTTGATTCATTAAGCTTTGTGTGAATGTGTTTGACTTTCATTTGATTTAATTAGCTTTTAAGAATGCATTGACTTTCATTTGATTCAAGAAGGTTTGTTTGAATGTGTTTGACTTTCATTATTTTCTATTAGTTTTGAAAAATGCATTTGACTTTCATTTAGTTCAAAAAACTTTGTTTGAATTTGTATGACTTTCATTTTATTCAATTAGCTTTAAAGAATGCATTTTAAATTCATTTGATTCAAAAAGCTTTGTTTAAATGTGTTTGACTTTCATTATTTTCAATTAGTTTAAAGAATGCATTTTAAATTCATTTGATTCAATTAGCTTTGAAAAATGCATTTAAATTTCAATTGATTCAAAAAGCTTTGTTTGAATGTGTTTGACTTTCATTCGATTCAATTAGCTTTTAAGAATGCAATTGACTTTCATTTGATTCGAAATGTTTCGCTTGAATGTGTTTGACTTTCATTTGATTCAATTACCTTTGAAGTATGCATTTGACTTTCATTTCATTCAAAAAAGTTTTGTTTGAATGTGTTTGACATTCATTTGGATCAATTTGCTTTGAAGAATGCATTTGACTTTCATTTTGATTTAAAAAGCTTTGTTTGAATGTGTTTGACTTTCATTCGATTTAATTAGCTTTTAAGAATGCATTTGACTTTCATTTGATTCAAGAAGGTTTGTTTGAATGTGTTTGACTTTCATTTGATTCAATTAGCTTTGAAAAATGCATTTAAATTTCATTTGATTCAAAAAGCTTTGTTTGAATGTGTTTGACTTTCATTCGATTCAATTAGCTTTGAAAAATGCATTTAAATTTCAATTGATTCAAAAAGCTTTGTTTGAATGTGTTTGACTTTCATTCGATTTAATTAGCTTTTAAGAATGCAATTGACTTTTATTTGATTCGAAAAGTTTCGTTTTAAATGTGTTTGACTTTCATTTGATTCAATTACCTTTGAAGTATGCATTTGACTTTCATTTCATTCAAAAAGTTTTGTTTGAATGTGTTTGACTTTCATTTGGATCAATTAGCTTTGAAGAATGCATTTGACTTTCTTTTGATTTAAAAAGCTTTGTTTGAATGTGTTTGACTTTCATTTGGATCAATTAGCTTTGAAGAATGCATTTGACTTTTATTTGATTCATTAAGCTTTGTTTGAATGTGTTTGACTTTCATTCGATTTAATTAGCTTTTAAGAATGCATTTGACTTTCATTTGATTCAAGAAGGTTTGTTTGAATGTGTTTGACTTTCATTTGATATAATTAGCTTTGAAAAATGCATTTAAATTTCATTTGATTCAAAAATCTTTGTTTGAATGTGTTTGACTTTCATTCGA